>NW_027172775.1:0-817 GCF_018151085.1 Drosophila tropicalis | reverse complement strand
AATGGCGGCTGTAGGGTGGACCCTACACCTTGTATGGCCTCTATATAAAGGATGGCACCCTGTAATCAAAAATGGCGGCTGTAGGGTGGACCCTACACCTTGTATGGCCTCTATATAATGGATAGCACCTCAGTAATCAAAATGCAGGCTGTAGGGTGAACTTCATTGCACATTGTATGGCCTCTATATAAAGGATGGCAACCTATGTAATCAAATGGAGGCTGTAGGGTGGATCCTGCACATTGTATGACCTCTATATAAAGGATGGCGCCCTGTTTAGACTAAAAGGGCGGCTGGGGTGGGGTACCGACCCTGTAAGGCTGCACTTGTTCATAGCATTCTAAGTAAGGAAGACACCTTGTGTAATCAAAATGGCGGCTGAAGGGGGGCTCCTACATTCTTGTATGGTCATATAAAGGATGGCATTGTAATCAAATGGAACCCTATTAGCTACATAAAGGATGGCACCCTGTGTAATCAAAATGGAGGCTGTAGGGTGGAACCTACACCTTGTATGTCTCCTATATAAAGGATAGCACCCTGTGTAAAGAAATGACGGCTGTAGGGTGGACCTGGCACCTTGTATGGCATAAAAGGATGGCACCCTGTGTAATCAAAATGGTGGCTGTAGGTGTGGATCCAGGACTTTGTATGGCCCCCTATATAAAAAGGATGGCACCCTGTGTAATCAAAATGGCGGCTGAAGGGTGGACTCTACACATAGCATATTCCATATAAAGGATGGTTTTTACACTCTGTGTAATCAAATGGAGGCTGTAGGGTGGCCCCTTGTATGGCCTCTATATAGTGATGGCAC
>NW_027172774.1:0-690 GCF_018151085.1 Drosophila tropicalis | reverse complement strand
TCGAACAGTGGCAACAATGGAAAGGTGTCCTACTACACGCCAGCAATTTAGAATTTCCACGTCACTACTCTGCTCTGCTGTTTAACGAGAGGCACAAAATTTTTTAAAGTACCAGATGCATCTCGTTGGATTAAAGGACCCGATTTTCTAGGACTGTCTAAGGAAAGTGGCCAGATAAAAGAGGAATATCTGAGAACGTCTTACAGGAAATCAAATTGCTTAAGAATGTATTCATCATAGTAAAGCTTACCCATTTCGATTTTGCAGAAGCGTCTATATCGAGCAGTGGCCAACGTTATGCTGTACGTGCTGTGTGTCGGGACAGCCTATACCACAAACCCTAAGCCCCGAAAACATAACGCGGGAAGTTTATGTGCAGACAGGCCCAATTAGCGATGTACTTAAATGAAATCAATCGCTCAAAAACAAATTAGTAGTGGACAAGTCAAGCCTAATTGCTTTAAATGTTTACCTGGACCCAAAGACTCGATTATTTATAATTAACTCCAGGCCTCTAACGTTTGTTTCTTTAGATACAGGTAGACAATGACACCGCTACACCCCCCCTTTCGTACTGCGATCAAAGGCTGGCTACAAACCAGTATCAAGAAACGCAGTCCATTATAAATTAAAATATTAACCATCGAAGAGATAAAGATTGTCATTTGTCAGCAACGAAGAGTCTGATGA
>NW_027172773.1:0-1455 GCF_018151085.1 Drosophila tropicalis | reverse complement strand
ACCATTTATATGAAAAAAATTTTACCTCAGTATTAGAAAATATTTTGCCCATTTATCATATGGGACATCCATATCATATGGGATATGCATATCGTATAAATATCTCATATCATATGAAAAAATATCATAACGTGTGGGACTTATTTATTATCCCATTTATATGTAAAAAAATTTTACCTGATATTAAAAATATAAATTATGCCCCTTATCATATGGGAACATCCATATCATGGTGGCATCCGCATACCATATGGGATATGCATATCGTATAAAACATCTCATATCATATGAAAAAATAACATAACGTAATTTATTTATTATCCCATTTATATGAAAAAAATTTCAATATCATATGGGATATGCATTTTGTATAAATATCTCATATCATATGAAAAAATATCATAACGTATGGGATTTATTTATTATACCATTTATATGAAAAAATTTTACTCAATATTAAAAATATAAATTATGCCCACTTATCATATGGGAACATCCATATCATATGGGAAATGCATATCGTATGAACATCTCATATCATATGAAAAAATATCATAACGTATGGGATTTATTTATTATCCCATTTATATGAAAAAAAATTGTACTCACTATTAAAAATATTAATTTTGCCCATTTATCATATGGGAACATCCATATCATATGGGATATGCATTTTGTATAAATATCTCATATCATATGAAAAAAATATCATAACGTATGGGATTTATTTATTATCCCATTTATATGAAAAAAATTTTACTCAATATTAAAAATATAAATTATGCCCACTTATCATATGGGAACATCCATATCATATGGGATATGCATATCGTATAAACATCTCATATCATATGAAAAAAATAACATAACGTATGGGATTTATTTATTATCCCATTTATATGAAAAAAATTTCAATATCATATGGGATAATGCATTTTGTATAAATATCTCATATCATATGAAAAAATATCATAACGTATGGGATTTATTTATTATACCATTATATATGAAAAAATTTTAATTTTAATTAATATTAAAAATATAAATTATGCCCACTTATCATATGGGAACATCTATATCATATGGGAAATGCATATCGTATGAACATCTCATATCATATGAAAAAATATCAAAACGTATGGGATTTATTTATTATCCCATTTATATGAAAAAAATTTCAATATCATATGGGAACATCCATATCATATGGGATATGCATTTTGTATAAATATGTTATATGTATAAATATGTATAAATATCTCATATCATATGAAAAAATATCATAACGTATGGGATTTATTTATTATCCCATTTATATGAAAAAAAGTTTCAATATCATATGGGTACTTCCATATCATATGGGATATGCATTTTGTATAAATATCTCATATCATATGAAAAAATATCATAACGTATGGGATTTATTTATTATCCCATTTATATGAAAAAATTTTA
>NW_027172772.1:0-14788 GCF_018151085.1 Drosophila tropicalis | reverse complement strand
CTTGATAAATTCTTTTCAAATTGGCAACCGAGCCAAACAGTCCTTTGCAGGAAGTGGAAAAAAAATTTAATAGTTCATTTTTTTTCTTTGTGGTTAAAGTAACACAAGTAAATTTATTTAATCCGAATAAATACAAGCCATCCTTCATGGTTTTGAATCGGTGATAAAAAGAAACCAATTATGTTGGTATTCTCTATTTCAAGATATACTTCTTGAGTAAGTGCTAATTTTTCTTTGATTAAATAAATTTTGGTAATTTTGCAAATAAAATTTTTGCAAGCAGATTTTGCCAAGTGAATAGGATTTCAGCACCGCAAACTAAAACACCATCTTCATTCGTTGAATTCAAAATATGAACTGATTTTATTAACAAAAGTATGGAGTTTATATAGGGAATCTTAGGTAACAATTGTTCTTAAAATATCTTATTCTAATGAGACTCAAACCCAAGATTTCGGGGGTTGAAAATTATTATTATTTTGGGCACGGATTCGACCACTTGACATCCTGCCGTTGTGATCTTTTTTACAAGTGTTTTTCTACAATGTGTGTGGCTGATTGTAATTCTAGTCATATGCTAGATTACTTGTTTGTGACAAAAGTACAGTTGTATTATGTTTTCTTTAGTGCATCTGATTTGGTGAAGCCGCTTCAGATGAACACGATGTTTATTCTTAAACACCAAGTCCGGTATGTTCGTTCATAATGCCAAAATAAGGAAATTAAAATGTATTGCTTTGATTAAGCAGAAGGTAATTATACAGCTCTAGAAAAAAAAACGCATTACCAACATTCATATTTATCCCATATTTATATGTATATGATTTTTTTTTTAGACCAATATAAAGCCCAAGTTTTGGTATCGAGGATTTCCAAAGCCGGAATTCCAAGATATTTATGTTGGATAGTGCAAGCAGCGAAGA
Organism: Drosophila tropicalis; assembly: GCF_018151085.1. Taxonomy (NCBI): domain Eukaryota; kingdom Metazoa; phylum Arthropoda; class Insecta; order Diptera; family Drosophilidae; genus Drosophila; species Drosophila tropicalis. The sequence goes on along the minus strand of NW_027172772.1, from coordinate 13,865 downwards.
AGTTATTCACCAAAGCAATTACATTGAAGACCAATTGATCAGTCAAACTTCGTTACGACGCTGGCAAGTGCTAGGAGAAGCGGTGGGAGACAAACGGCAGAAAACCCAAACGGCAAAGCCCAAAAGAAAATTATATCAAAGTTTAAAAAAGTAAAAAAAAATTCCATGAAAAAAGAAAAGAAAACAACCCATGTGAAAACAGTCTAACCAGAGTGAAAAGAAAGTAACAATATTGAAGCCAAATGAAGAATGTTGAAAACGAGTGAAAACGAAAAGTGTTAACTTTTTTTTGTTTAAAATCTTGGTAATGTTATATAATCGAAAGTTAGAACAAGTGCATGAGAGGTTACAAGTAATAATAAGTAATAGTAATAATAATAATGTACAAGTAATAATTGGTGATTAGAAGAAGTGCATGAGAGGTTAGAAGTAATAATAAGTAATAGTAATAATAATAATGTACAAGTAATAACTGGTGATAATTGGTGATAAGAAAGAGAAAACAGAGGGATTGAAGCGAGTGAAACAAAAAGCAAACGAATTTGCAAAGAAGAAAACGCAAAGCAAAATATTGAGCCACATTGTGCAAAAACAAATTTTTTTTTGTCAAGTCGCGAGGTAACATACATATGAAAATGAGAAAAAAGTGAAGAAATAAATAAATCAAAAAAATTTAAGCAGAATAAAAGCAAAAGAATAAAATCTAATGCAAAATTGAAAGGTCAAAAAAAAAAATGAAGAAAGTGAAAACATAGAAGAAAAGAAAAAAAAATGAAAATAAAAAGCAAGCACGAGCAATTGCTTTACAAGACTTGGTAACAAAATCAAAAACAAAAAAAATGTGAACATAATTAAATAAAAATTTAAATTAAATCTATATTTTAAGAAATGAATGATTGTGGAAAATTTAATTTAAGTGAATAATGATGATGTTTATAATGAGGTAATTTTCTGATTTTTCTTTTTGGGCAATCTAATGTAAACAAGGACATTTGTTTTGGGATTTTCCACTAGGGCTGAAAGGAAAATCATGGTAGGGTGGGTAGAGAGCGCGGCTGTAAAAACACCTATGCAGCCAACACTAGGACTATTTTCTTCTATTCTTTTCTCTCTATTCTATATCAAGTTTCAGCACAGGGACTTTATTTAAAGTTGCTGACGTGTGTGTGGGAGAAACACATTCATCAAAGAACCACCCCAGCCGATTGTCTTGCTAGCCGCATTAAGAGTCCCGCAGATGAATCGTGTTAACCTCACACAATAACGTATAGTTGAAAATTGCAGTGGTTGGTGAGCCTTTGTGGTTTTCTATTAATGGATATTTAGTTGTCCATCAACTGCATTGAGGCTTTGTGCGTTGCAGTAATTTTTGGCGCCCAACGTAGGGGCCTATTCTAATTAGATAATTATATCGTTAAGTTTTTTTGAGGTGGATAATTTATTTGGTTGATTGACCCCTTTTCTTCTTTTAATTTCTTTGTGCATTCTAATCTTTTATTCTATACTATCAACAATTTAAAGTCGTGAAAGTTAAATATCATTGGAATTACCGTCTCCGGCAATGCCCAGAGATCTGGTCCGGATATTCAAATAGCTTACAAATTGTTGCAGATATTTTAAAGCTAACTGCCACTTAAGTCAAACAATAACAGTCAAAACAGCAGAAACAACTAACTTTTGACAAGTGACTGAAAGCTAGACTCTGGTTTGAAAAGTGTTGAGTGTTGTATCTCTTTCTTTGCTATAGGATGCGTATCCCCTGGAATTATGATTGTGACACAAGGCTGAAACATCATCCAGGAATACTGCAACCGATAGTATTATCGTAGAGAGTATGTATACAAGTCAGTCCAGTTTTGTTATCTCTTATAGTATAGCCCATAGCAGCTGAATTGTGAGTGGTCAGGACATTGGTGAGAACATTAGTGGTTTAATCAGCCAACCCCAGATCATAATTGGCATAGCAAGAGACTATATTATAACAGGTAACGAATCCCTTTTTATACCCTTGCAAAAAGGGTTTATCAATTTTGGTCAGAAGTGTGCAACGCATAGAACGAAGCATCTCCGACCATACAAAGTATATATATTCTTGATCAGCACGACGACTCCTCCTATACCGTAAAAGCTACAGAGCTGAAATTGCATGTAGGCTTGTATATACTGCAGGGGTTGTATAAACCGGATTCAGTCGGATCGGACCACTATGTCGTATAGCTCCCCTACAAACCCCAAAGTCACGAACAGTGACTTTTCTCAATAACTTCGTTATTTTCTGCGCTATTATCGTGAAACTTAATATTAGAGAGTTTATTACACTTATAAACGACTGTGCTAAATTTGATCAATATCGGATTACTATATCATATAGCTCCTATAGGAACGATCGGTCGAAAACAGTGACTTTTGTAAATAACTTCGTTACTTTTAACGCGATTGCTTTCAAATTAAACATTTGTTAGTTTAATTAATCTGTTAATGACTGTGGCAAATTTGATCAAGATCGGGTGACTATATCATACAGCTCCCATAGGAACGATCGGTCGAAAACAGTGACTTTTGTAAATAACTTCGTTACTTTTACCGCGATTGCTTTCAAATTAAACATTTCTTAGTTTAGTATATCTGTTAATGACTGTGTCGAAATTGATAAAGATCGGGTGACTATATCATATAGCTCCCATAGGAACGATCGGGCGAAAACAGTGACTTTGATCAATATCTTCGTTATTTCCTATGATTGTAGGCCATTCTTTCGCAAACATTAGCCATTGATAGCTAATAGAAAAGGAAAGAGTTACCAAAAATGTTGCAAGGGTATACAAACTTTGACGCGGTTTTAAATTCATTTATGTAGGTGCAACTCAAAAAAAAAAAAAAAAAAAAATAAAGAAAGGAAGATGAATTTTTTATAGAGAATGGAACTATGGGATTTAGAGGCAAGAGACCCCCACCCTCGAAAGAAAGAGACTACCAATATATGAGTGTACCTATGTAAATTTCGATTTCCTGTTACTAAGCCAAAATGAAAAAATATTAACAGAACGCAGATTTCAAGAGTAGTCCCTAGTGATAAAGTAAATTATTACGCCGGAATTCACTTAGAGTTACCCGAAAAGAAAAATTATTTATATATTTTGGTTGATTTGAAAAAGCTAGCAAATATTTAAAATGTCATTAACACACAGTGATAAAGATTGCGAGGAGGCACCACGATCATCCTCATCACAAGTGTGTGGCATTTGTTCACAATTCATTTCAGACGTACACGAGAGGGCAACAACCAAGTGTATGCACTCATTCCATACAAATTGTATAATTACTTATGTTTCGGCAAATCAAGAATGTCCGGTATGCAAGTCTTTAGGCCACCTTAGAGATGTACAAGTTAGAGCTGAGTTATCAGCCAGTCAAAAACAAGGAGCAGTTGCTAAAGTTCATAATACACCTGATGACGCTAGTCCTCAAAATACGGTGATGAACTCATCAGAAGAGGTAGAAACTCTACGAACAGCGAAACGACAAGGAAGACCACCTAAGCGAAGAGTACAACGTGCTCAACCAGATAATTTTGAGAGACATCAGGCAAGAGTCAACACAGCAGTTAGTACATCGGCACCAGCGATAGACTACGAAAGATTGTTTGAAATAATAGAAAATCTTATAAATCAGAAGTTTGAGAGTTTGCAGACAAAAGAAGCAGCAGCCAGCATGCAAGAATAAAATACGCAGGCTAGAGCACAATCTTCACACAGAAATTCAGCAATTTCTACATCAAGTATCAGGAGCTAAAAGGTTACACAGATTATTCAGAGTTGGGGTATAAAATTCGACGGATCACAGAAAGGCAGTACCGTTCAAGAATTCTTGTACAGATTGCGTGCATTAACTATGGATAGTTTAGATGGAGACTTTTCAGTAGTCTGTAAGAATCTACATATTCTCCTAACTGGAAAAGCTCGACATTGGTATTGGAGATACCGTAAAGAAATTACTCAAGTAGAATGGACAGATTTTTGTGACAAACTCAAAAGATAATATCGTGATAATAAAGATGATAATTTAATTTTCGAAGAAATAAGAAGGAAGAAACAAAAGATTGGAGAATCATTTGATAATTTTTATACCCTTGCAAAAAGGGTATATTAATTTTGGTCAGAAGTGTGCAACGCATAGAACGAAGCATCTCCGACCATACAAAGTATATATATTCTTGATCAGCACGATGAGACGAGTTCAAATAGCCATGTCCGTCCGTCCGTCAGTCCGTCCGTCTGGATCAACGCAAACTCCTCCTAGACCGTAAGAGCTACAGAGCTGAAATTTTGCACGTAGGCTTATATACACTGCAGGGGTTGTATATCTCGGATTCAGTCGGATCGGACCACTGTATCATACAGCTCCCATACAAACCGCAAAGTCACGAATAGTGACTTTTCTCAATAACTTCGTTCTTTTCTGTGCTATTATCGTGAAACTTAATATTAGAAAGTTTATTACGAGAGTTTATTAACTACTGTGCCAAATTTAATCAAGATCGGGTGACTGTATCATATAGCTCCCATAGGAACGATCGGTCGAAAACAGTGACTTTTGTAAATAACTTCGTTAGTTTTAACGCGATTGTTTTCAAATTAAACATTTGTTAGTTTAATATATCTCTTAATGACTGTGCCAAATATGATCAAGATCGCGTGACTATATCGTATAGCTCCCATAGAAACGATCGGGCGAAAACAGTGACTTTTGTAAATACCTTCGTTACTTTTAACGCGATTGCTTTCAAATTAAACATTTGTTAGTTTTATATATCTGTTAGTGACTGTGCCAAATTAGATCAAGATCGGGTGACAATATCATATATCTCCCATAGGAACGATCGGTGGAAAACAGTGACTATGATCAATATCTTCGTTATTTCCTATGACTGTAGGCCTTTCTTTCGCAAGCATAAGCCTTTTTAGATAAAACGTTCTTCCACATTGATGGCTAATAGGTAAGGAAAGAGTTACCAAAAAGTTGCAAGGGTATACAAACTTTGACGCGGTCGAAGTTAGCCCCGGCCCTCTGGTTATGAAGATGTAATATCCATTGTTAGTAGGCTTTCTTCCATTAGAAGAGGATAGACTTGTGCAGCAGTTGCAGCGTAACCTCATACCGGAAGTGCGTGAAGCATTGTTATATATATCAGTTGTTTCGGTGTCACATCTACGACAGCTAGTTCAAAGAAGAGAAAATTTATTAGGAGAGACCCTAATCAAGCGGCCGATCAAGAGTGTAAATTTTTCTAAACCTGTTTACATGTCCGTAGCTGCAGTACTAGAGACCGCAGAACATACAGAAGACGAGTTGTCGGTGAAAGAGGTAGATGCAGTTCATCGAGAGGCGAATTATTTAGTGTGTTTGAATTGTGACGTAGAAGGACATCGCTGGGACATGTGCCTAGAAGATCAGATTATATTTTGTTATGGCTGCGGAACAAAAGGAGTATACAAGCCGCAGTGCTTAAAATGTTAAAATCGGACGGAAAACTATTGGAAGGGACCACCGTATGGCAACAAGCGGACGGACCCTTAGTAACTGTTGCTCAAAAAAGATGAAATCTTAAAAGAAAAGCAAGAAAACATTTCAGATTTACAAAAAAATAGAAAGAATATTAAGTTACATCCAATGAAACCATATCACATAAGTTTAAAGGAATATACAAAAGCCCGCGAAAGAATATTTTTTGATGATAGTAATGTCGCATGCGTCAAGAGAGCACCAAAACGCTCAACCTTGAGTATGCGTAACTTTTGGAAATCAGTACGGAATACAAAAAGAAGCTTAATTTGTTCAGTAATTAATGAAGCCGTAGATGGCCGATTTTATGCGTCAATTTCATTTTTACAATTTTTAAAATTAGGCTTATTAGACACGGGGGCAAATGTTAGTTGCATTGGAGCAGACCTGGCTAAATTAGGTTGGTCGAACAATTCAAAATTTCGCAAAATTAATTCTTCAGTAAAAACGGCTGATGGACAGCCACAAACAGTTATTGGATCCATACAACTGAACGTAAAATATAGGGAGCAGATGAAGCACATTAATTTCTTTATAATTCGATTAAGCATAGGGTAGTATCAGGAACAGATTTTTGGAAAGCTTTCAAATTGGCCCCGGGTGTAATTTCCTCGATTGAAACTTCAAATTGCTACGTGCCTAGATTACCAGAGAAAGACAGTGAGGAAATGTTTCCGCTGACAGCAGAAGAAGAAAAAACGTTAAGGCGAAATCATTAGTTTATTTCCAGACTTTGAAAGACAAGGCCTCGGAAGAATAAAGCTTCTGCAACATCATATAGAGGTAGGCAATGCCACCACAATTAAACAGCGATTTTATCCAGTTTCACCGGCGGTTGAAAAGGTTATGTTTCAGGAGATCGATAGAATGTTAGAGCTAGGAGTTATTGAGAAGTCAACTAGTCCTTGGAGTTCGCCCATGCGTTTGGTGATTAAACCAAGAAAAGTTCGTTTATGCTTAGATGCACGACGTATTAACGAGGTTACCAAAAGCTAACATTATCTCGAAGATAGATTTGAAGGATGCTTTTTGGCAAATAGGTTTGAGTGACGAATTAAAAGCAATCACAGCATATACAGTACCAGGTCGTCCAATGTATCATTTGGTGGTCATGCCATTTGGTTTATGTAATGCCGCGCAAATAATGTGTAGACTAATGGTTGAAATAATACCCCCTGAACTAAAATATTAAACTTTTGAATACTTAGACGATTTATGTGTAGTATTCGAATAGCGAACGTGACTTTAAATGTGGCAAAGAGCAAAGTTTGTGTCACAAAAGTTGCATTTTTAGGATATATAGTAGGCAATGGAGGAATTTCAACTGACTCATCAAAAACAGACGCGATTCATTCATGGCCAATTCCGAAAACGGTTAAACAAGTAAGAGCGTTTATGGGAGTAGTCGGATGGTATAGACGATTTATACCTAACTTTTCAGATATTAGTTTTCCAATCACCGATCTTCTGTCGTAGAAAAAGAAATTTGTCTGGAACGAGCAAGCTCAGAAATCCTTTGAAAAGCTTAAATCTGCATTGACTTCAGCTCCAGTGTTGCAGAACCCGAACTTTGAACGGAAGTTCTATGTGCATTGCGATGCGAGTGATGTCGGCATAGGCGCTACGTTAGTTTAGATGTCAGATGAAGGAGAAGAAAAAACCAATTGTATTTATGTCCAAGAAACTGAGTTCAGCTTAACGAAACTACAGTGTAAAAAAAAAAAAAATTATTCGTTATCCACAATCGTTTCCATTATCCCCGACGGAACTACCTTTCAGTATTGCTTCATCGGGGGAAACTCCACTTATGTCGGGGTTCGAACTCGAGCACAACAGAATTGTAGTTTTAATAGGTCTCCATTGAGCCACAGACTGGGCAACGAAACTACAGTGTAACTGATCGGGAATATTTAGCAGCACTAGAAGCGATTGCTATCGATTGATAGGTTTAGATGCTATGTTGAGATGCAGGAATTTGAATTGATTACGGATCATGCGAGCCTTTAAGGGTAATGGGCCATGAAATTGCAAAGTTACAAGTTCAAAATAAGCCATAGAAGAGGTCGGGACAAAGTCGTACCTGATGCGCTTTCGAGAATGTATTCAGATGAAATAAGCGCACTAGAAGAAGTTTATCCTGGTGTTAATTTAAATTCCAACTGTTTTAGTAATAGTGAATATCAGAATTTGAAAAAGAAATTTTTTGATAGTCTGGGAGAGTATCCAGATATACGAGTAGAAGATGGTTTTGTCTATATACGAACTGAACATGATAATGGAAATTTAGAAAATCAAGAGTCGAGATGGAAACTGTGGATTTCATCTGGTTTGACGACTGAAGTCATATCCAGTGCTCATAATAGTGTTATATCAGCACATGGAGGAATGGCTAAGACCCTAGAATTAATAAGGAGATTTTTTTATTGGCCAGGCATGGTGTCACAAGTGAGAGATTATGTACGTAACTGTGATGTTTGCAAGTCTACCAAAGCCCCGAATTACATTTTAAAACCGCCGTTCGGAAAGCCATCAGTTTCAATGCGTCTTTTTCAAAGGTTTTACATAGACCTGCTCGGTCCATATCCACGCAGTAAACGAGGGCATATTGGGTTGGTAATAGTTTTGGATCACTTTTCCAAATTTCATTGGTTGTGTCCGTTGAAGAAATTGACATCTCTGTTAATACAGGAGTTTCTTCAGGATCACATTTTCTTTATGTTTGGTATTCCGGAAATCCTAGTTAGTGATAACGGAGCACAGTTCAAAGCGGTCAAATTTCACGCGTGGCTAACGAAGCTTGGTATTAAGCATGTTTATACAGCTTTATATTCACCTCAAGCCAACGCTTCAGAACGGGTGAATCGATCGATCATAGCAGCGATTAGAGTTTATCTTAATAATGATCATAGAGAGTGGGATGAACATATTCCAGCAATTAGTTGTGCTCTGCGGAATGGTCATCATGCTAGCATTAATTGTTCGCCATATCATGAAGTTTTCGGCTTTGATATCATCACACATGGGTCTCATTATGGTCTACTAAATAAGTTCAATTTATTAGACGAATCACTTAATCCCCTTAGGAAAGACGATCAATTGCAGTTGCTGAGAAAAGGAATAAAACAGCAAATTGCATCAGCAGCAGATAAAAACGCCAAGCAGTATAATTTGCGCACCAGGCAAATTCATTTTAGGATAGGCCAAGAAGTATTCAGAAGAAACTTCAGCCAGAGTAATTTTCAGAAAAATACGAATGCGAAATTCAATCCTTAATGGGTAAAATCTAGAGTCAGGGAATGTTTAGGGAATTGTTATTATGTTTTAGAAGACCTTCAAGGGAAATTGCAAGGAACATATCATGGCAAGGACATTAAACAATGAGGGTTTTCAGACTAATTCCCCGAGAAAACTCTAGAATTCGTCTGTGCTTGTGGAGGTGCCTTGATTAGAACTTGCAGCTCAAGACAAAAAAAAAAAAGGAAGGCCGAATTTAAATGACCCGCGAATGCACTGCTTGATTGCAGAAAGAAAGTTCACCACAGTGGTACATTTCTTTTTCCCATTATGCCAGTAGCGGATAATGTCACTTTGACATTTGACTTCGGGTCTAAAAGAAGATCAAAGCTAGGCCTAGAGCACAGTCGAGCTATCTTGATAAATTCTTTTCAAATTGGCGACCGAGCGAAACAGTCCTTTGCAGGAAGTGTAAAAAAAATTTAATAGTTCATTTTTTTTCTTTGTTGGTTAAAGTAACACAAGTAAATTTATTTAATCCGAATAAATACAAGCCATCCTTCATGGTTTTGAATTGATGATAAAAAGAAACCAATTATGTTGGTATTCTCTATTTCAAGATATACTTCTTGAGTAAGTGCTAATTTTTCTTTGATTAAATAAATTTTGGTAATTTTGCAAATAAAATTTTTGCACGCAGATTTTGCCAAGTCTCGGTATGTTCGTTCATAATGCCAAAATAAGGAAATTAAAATGTATTGCTTTGATTAAGCAGAAGGTAATTATACAGCTCTAGAAAAAAAACGCATTACCGACATTCATATTTATCCCATATATATATGTATATGATTTTTTTGTTAGACCAATATAAAGCCCAAGTTTTGGTATCGAGGATTTCCAAAGCCGGAATTCCAAGATATTTATGTTGGATAGTGCAAGCGGCGAAGAAGTTATTCACCAAAGCAATTACATTGAAGACCAATTGATCAGTCAAACTTCGTTACGACGCTGGCAAGCGGTGGGAGACAAACGGCAGAAAACCCAATCGGCAAAAGAAAATTATATCAAAGTTTAAAAAAGTAAAAAAAGAAAAGTAAAAAAAAGAAGAAAGTAAAAATGTTGAAGCCAGATGAAGAATGTTGAAAACGAGTGAAAACGAAAAGTGTTAACTTTTTTTGTTTAAAATCTAGGTAATGTTATATAATCGAAAGTTAAAACAAGTGCATGAGAGGTTACAAGTAATAATAAGTAATAGTAATAATAATAATGTACAAGTAATAACTGGTGATAATTGGTGATAAGAAAGAGAAAACAGAGGGATTGAAGCGAGTGAAACAAAAAGCAAACGAATTTGCAAAGAAGAAAACGCAAAGCAAAATATTGAGCCACATTGTGCAAAAACAAATTTTTTTTGTCAAGTCGCGAGGTAACATACATATGAAAATGAGAAAAAAAGTGAAGAAATAAATAAATCAAAAAAATTTAAGCAGAATAAAAGCAAAAGAATAAAATCTAATGCAAAATTGAAAGGTCAAAAAAAAAAAAAAATGAAGAAAGTGAAAACATAGAAGAAAAGAAAAAAAATGAAAATAAAAAGCAAGCACGAGCAATTGCTTTACAAGACTTGGTAACAAAATCAAAAACAAAAAAAATGTGAACATAATTAAATAAAAATTTAAATTAAATCTAAAGCATCTACAGAAATTCCTCGAAAGCCTTCGTCGGACGCTACAAGGGTGAGTTTTTTCTACTAAATTTTTTGTTACGAAAATTGTATATAAAGCAAGCAAGTGTATTCAATGCAAAGACAAGAACGAAAACAATTGTCATTGCTTACCTCCACTCCGTTTGCCACACTATATATTTTATATACTTCTAATGTTGTTTCAAATAAAATCATGCGTAAACAAAAGAAATGAGAATGAACTGAAAATGTGAAAAGAATCAAAAATAAGAAAGAGTGTATAAATATGAATACTTTTTTTGTTGAAGACGTTTTGTATGCAAATAATTGAAAAGAATTGAACACTTGATTTTTATACGCTGCATATGTAGGCGTGACGTTTTGCTTTTGCACAGTGGGTCAAAGTTTGAAAGAAATGTTCATAAAATTATGTCGAGTGTTTAGAATATTTTTTTTTGATATTTGGATTTATTAATCAAATTACAAATTAATATGTTGACCATTTATGAAATTGTAAATTTTTTTATATATTATAGAATGGTTTTGGTTTGTTTTTTTTATGAGTTAACTTTGTTCTCAGAGATACTACTGAATGAAATATTAGATTTTAAGAAATATATGATTGTGGAAAATTTAATTTAAGTGAATAATAATGATGTTTATAATGAGGTAATTTTCTGATTTTTCTTTTTGGGCAATCTAATGTGAATAAGGACATTTGTTTCAGTAAACGCGCAGTTGAATATTGACCAATCTTCTGGTATTCCAGCCATCCATCCACCAACCGCGTTTGGTGAGATCAGGGGCATTGTTCCAATAGTCGATGGCAGCTCAGGGTGAGTGTTTATTAGTGGTGGCTGTAGTCCATTAGTAGGACGATCTGATTCTAACCTATGCGTTGCTGGCATTGTATCTGTAATTAAAGATGGCGGAACCTCCGCACGTGTCGCCGGCGTTGTTACCATTTGCAGTTGCCTTTCCAACTCGGCAACTTGCTTCTTGGAATCCGCTAGGTTGTGCGCTGCACACGGCTTCCTGATGTTCGTCAGCGCCGACAGCATCGGGTATTCCAGCCACTATGCTGGACTCAATATTCATGTTTGCGGTGCGCACAGTTGCATTCTATCCGGTGTCTAAGGGCAAGTCGATTGCGGCATCTGGTTCTTGTAGCGCCTCGAGTGCGTTCAGCCGGGAACTCCGACAGCTTCGGGTATTCCAGCCACTATGCTGGACTCAATATTCATATTTGCGGTGGGCACAGTTGCATTCTATCCGGTGTCTAAGGGCAAGTCGATTGCGGCATCTGGTTCTTGTAGTGCCTCGAGTGCATTCAGCCGGGAACTCCTTCGGATTGGGGAATGTCTGGTTGTCATGGTGGTGCCTTTTCTGACACGAGTATCACCCACTTTGGTGATTCCAGTGGTGACTTCAGCAATGTATGTATGTCACCGCGTTCGACGTTGACTCGTCCCTTCGCTAGGACTGTGGGTTTATCACTCACTGTGATGATTCTCAATAGTCCATCCAATAGGACTGCGCATATCACGCACTGCGGTTATTCTTAGTTCCTTCGTTTTGACACCCACTGTGGTGACACGCAGCTCCGTCGCCAGTTGCAACGTTCAATGATCCATCCAATAGGACTGTACATATATCACCCACTGTGGTGATTCTTAGTTTCGTCGCCAGTTGCGACGCTAAATAGTCCATCCAATAGGACTGCACATATAACCCACTCTGGTTATTCTTAGTTCCTTCGCTTTGACACAGGATGGCCATATTCATTAATCGCCAAATAACTTAAATATAAAATACTAGATACTAACGTATATAGCTAGACGGTGACTGTCACCCCCGCTGCCTTTTATTCGGTGATCAATTCCCGTCCCGCGACAACGCTCGCAGTTCAAATCCGTTGTTTTCAAGGAACTCGCACAACTCATCGGCAGCGAACAGATACACACCACTACCTATCACCCACAATCCAACGGTTTAATCAAACGATGGCATAGATCTCTAAAAGTCGCATTGATGTGCAACGACGACACACCATGGACAAAAGTTTTGCCAACTGCGCTGCTTGGACTGCGCACTTTTATGGAACGGCATCACGACTACCCAATGAATTTTTGAAGATTTGGACAAGCCATCAACACCTGCATCATTTTTAAGCCCTTTTCGGGAACATTTGCAAAAACTTCGCCCAAAGCCCACGGCTCATCATATCAAGGAAAAAATGTTCATTTTAAAAGGCATTGATCAATGTTCACCGTATTCTGGCCCTTACGAAGTCATAAAGCTCCGTTAGGCGAGTCTTCGTTCTGAAAGCCAATAAAAAGGAGGTCGCCGTTGATGTGGACAGACTCAAGCTAGCGTTCATAGCAAAGAAAGACCAAGAACCCGAGACTCAAGGACATATGAGAAACATCATCGAGTTCGTTTTTCGCCTTCAAATTCATAATTACCTCATTGGACGGGGAGTACTGTGGCGACACCGAAAATACTGGTTCGCCCTCTATTTGTCGTTTCCCAATTCTAAACGGAATTCCTAATATTATTAATGTTAGTCAACACTATTCTCTCTTCTAAAACTTGTCAAGACGCGTGAAGACGCTTTGATAGGACTTCCAATAAACGTTTATATATTTTAATTACAATTGGCTGCCTTGTAAACATCAGAGTAGCTAAATCCTCACCAGGTTGGGCCTCGACTCCAATAACGCCCACACCTGGAAATGAGAAAATAACGATGAATCTGGCACTCCTGCTCGGCAAAATCTTTTTCTTTCTCCTTACAGAAAGACCTTTCAATTATACCTTTTGAATGCAAGACCTGGATAACAATACCAACCAATACATGCAACACTTATACACAGATGGCAGCCAAAACCACCCTTCACCAGATTGTCGCCGCCGACAATGTGGACGCATTTTCCGAGCCACCGACGTCGGCAGAAAAAATTCTGCCGGCGCTTTTTATACTAAGGCTAACCGAAGGCACCAGAACGAAATAATTTCGTTTTTCGAAACTCAATCGGCTGCCGAAAAGAAATATTTTCTTTTGTATTTCTGTTCGAGTCGTTTTGTACTTTGCGTTTTTCGCACGCAGTGAAAATATATTATATTAGTGTTTTCTGATTAATTTTTAAAACAAATAAACGTCAGTGCTATTTAATATTATGTTTAATATACCCAATAGTAAACAGTAATTTTGTTGGCAGTGTTTTTTTTTTTACTTTAAAATACAACACTATGTTTTATAATTGAATGCAAATCAATAGGGGTGAGAAAATTAGTGGAAACATCTGACACAGAGTGAAAGGAAAAAAATCAATGAAGCTGAGATAATATAGCCATGTCCGTCTGCCCGTTTTAAGAGCTATCG
>NW_027172771.1:0-12848 GCF_018151085.1 Drosophila tropicalis | reverse complement strand
TGAAAAGAACAGACTGATGACAACTACGGCAATCTCTCCCAATTATATATAAAGGCAATCATCGTTGGCGTTCTATGTGAAGTAGATCATTTTCTGTTTGTAGCTCCGAGTTGATATGCTCAAAGTGTGACCAGGGTCTTCTTGGGAATTGGATTCTGTCATCTGCCTCGATTTTACGTTTTAACACCGTCTTTTTAAGCAAGGGAGCCAATTTACGGATAAGCCCGCTTGTAGGAGCTTAAGGATGTTTTAACGTCCACTACACAGACGTATCCATGCAGGCCTGACTTTAATAATTCGTCCAAACGGCCAATTTACGGATAAGCCCGCTTGTAGGAGCTTAAGGATGTTTTAACGTCCACTACACAGACGTATCCATGCAGGCCTGACTTTAATAATTCGTCCAAACGGACACTGCAAGATTGACACATTATCCTATTTATAATTACCATCATGCCTTCTTTGACATTGTTTTATGGTTTCTTCCACTTGGACCATTGCATCCAGAATGTATGCATAGGCCGTTGCCCTAACTCTCATTGCTCTGGAATCGATCGCTGTGTTACTGGCTCTGCATCTGGATACTTATAGTTCTCCTATTAATAGATGCCCTGGGATTATAGCTATCAAGTCGTTGGGATCGTCCGAGTTTGGGGTTAACGGACGAGAGTTTAGCAACATTAACAATGTGGTAGACAGTTGTTCAAACGTTAATTTGGTAATTTTTATAGGTTGTTCGTATATAAAATGCTGCTCCATACACCTTTTCTAATGCATTAAAAAATTAATGCAGTTCCTTTGTAGTGGGGACTTTGCCATCAAAAATATGCCTTGGAGTTTTCATGCTGTTCAATGCCTGTACATCCTCTCTGTGGACTTCCATTGCTTCTCTTAATACGGCGTCAGGTCAACATCCATCTCAATTTCGCTCTTACCACTACCGATGCGAACAGGCCTAAAGGATCGAAAATTCCAAATAATTGATCTTTATGTGCCCATATGATATTAATGTTTTGACACTTGTTTGTTCCAGTGTGTCACCGAGATTGATGCCAGCAATCGTATCTTTAGAATTTGACTGCTATTGAACACCTTTTTCGTAAATTGAAAACCTTAGGTCTCAAAATTTCTAGAAGCTCTTGTCTTATTTGCAGTTCATCTGGTAAACTGTCTGCTCCTGTGAGACAATCATCATTTTTTAACGCCAATGCTCCAGACGACAATTTTTCTATGGCTTTAAATTCCAAATATTCCAGACACTTTGTCGCCAAATATGATGCTGATGTGGTTCCATAAATCACCATTTTTAAACGATTAACCTTAAGTTCTTGACTTGGATCGTCTTACCACACAATCATCTGATTGAATTGATCGGCAGGGTATACCCGCGGTGAATACATGTGTGTGTCCTGAACCGCAGTAAAATTGGTAAGAGTTGTCTCTGTACAACTGGTCCAGGATATAAAATGTAGGTCAGAGATTTTCCAGATGATATTTGGTGGTTGGACTTTCTGGCTTTACTACACAGTGATGCCGTAAAAATTAATGGTTCTTGGGAATTTTATTTAGCGGACGTTGACGATACTATGCGCAGTACGTTCAAGTGGCCCCTACGACACCAGGACATAGCCTGTTACGCGCGAGCCCAAGCAGATAACTGCCCACCTCCCACCCGACCGACCGAGGGGTGCAGCCGTATAACGCACGGCACGAATCGCGTGGACAAATACACAATAGAAAAATACACAATAGAAAAAACAGACAAACAAATAATACTATAGCTATCTATTAACTAAATGGGATAGGATAGATGTTTTAAGCATATTAATAGAAAACTCTGAGCTGACTACAGGGAATAGAAGGTTGTAATCAGAGCAGAGGACCCTAAAGGTTCATGCATAGCATAGTTAGAAGAACAACGACTATGGGATAAAGGTATCAAAGGATGTCTACTCCGTCTACATGGTACCGACAGATTCACCTGAGCTAATAACTCAGGCGAGTCGATATCACCAATTAGGAGCTTGTGCATAAAAATGACACCAAGCATAATTCTACGGTTAGTTAGGGACGAAAAGCAAAACTGCTTTTGAACCGATTCAAGTCTAATCTGGTGCGACTCATATTGAGGTGTCCAAATGCAAGATCCATACTCTAAAATAGGACGGACAAGCGAAGTAAAAAGAACTTTAGTTGTATAGGGGTCAAGAAATTCTTTTGACCACCTTTTAATGAAACCCAGGACACTCATGGCCTTTGCGACCATGGTGGAAATGTGGGTGTTAAAATTTAACTTATGGTCCATAAGTACGCCCAAATCATTTATATTATTTAAACGTTCTAAAGGGCTATTGTTTAGAGAATAAGTTACCAGTTGGGGAGAGTTACGGAAAAAAAGTCATTACCTTACATTTGGTAGTGTTAAGATTTAGTAGATTAAACTGGCACCAGGATTGAAAGTTTTTAAGATCAGCTTGTAGCCGACTAAATGAATCTGTATCTTTATGAGTAAGACAAAGCTTGACATCGTCAGCAGCTATAAGCACACGCGAATGAACAATGACTGATGGAAGATCGTTAATGAATAGTGTGAAGAGCAGAGGGCCAAGATGACTACCTTGAGGTACACCAGAAGTCACAGGAATGGAAGCGGAAAGAAGACTTAAAAAGTACCTTCTGTTTTCTATTTGTTAAATATTCACGAACCCAAGAAAGGAAAAGGGGTGGAAACCCAATGTCGCTCAGCTTAGAAAGTAATAGGGTATGATTAACGGAATCAATGGCTTTGCTAAAGTCAGTATATATTACATCAGTTTGTTTACCATTTTTAAACCCCCTTTGATAATTACTGATGTAAATTCTAAAAGGTTAGTGGTTGTAGATCTACGTTTCACAAACCCATGTTGGGATGGCGAAATAATAGAGCTGCAAAAAATGTTGCAATTGAGAAGTTATAATTTTCTCAAAAGGTTTCGGAATAGCGGACAATTTTGAGATACCCCTATAGTTAGAGGCTTCGGACTTTTTGCCATTTTTATGCAGAGGAATGATATACGACTCCTTCCAAATAGATGGAAAAGAGGAAGATTCGACAGACAATAGAAACAATTTTAAAATGGGTTTACATAATGCGTTTGCACAGAACCTGAGTACGCATCCAGGAAGACCATCTGGCCCCGGATAATAAACAGGTTAACTAATTTAAGTTCGCTAAGAATAGAACTTTTATCAATCACTGGATTTTTAAATGATAAGGATACGGACTTGCTCGATAAGTTGTTTTGAAAAAACTCGCAAACATATCGGCAATTGCCTGATCAGTGCTTGCTTTTTTATTTTGAAAAGACAAAAAAGATGGGTCTTACGTTTAGAATTAACAAAGTTATAAAATTGTTTAGGGTCGGAAGAAAAACTGAAGCTTATACCGCTGAAGATAATTCTTATAGCATTGAGTATTAAGCATCATGAATTTTGAACGAGCGACTGTATACAGAGCATAATCTGATGAACGACGTGTTTTTTTGAAACTTCTTATAATATCGTGTCTTCACTTTTTTCAAATTGGATAACTCACGAGAGAACCTAGTTAGAGGTAACTCATTTAAACCAACTAATGGTGAAAGCAAGGGCAAATCAATTTTTTAATTCAATGTAGGATGAAATTTGTCTTCTGGAAGAACAAATGGTTCGATCCTAAGAAGAATCCAATACAAAAATAAGATCTAACGATTTTCTATTAGAATTTAAGACGGGATTGACTTGGGATAAAGATAAGCCTAGAAGGCCATCAATAAAGTCATGTGACAAAGAGGGCAGCAACGTGGTAGATTCATCTGTTAGTGACCATGCTAAAGCGGGTAAATTAAAATCACCTACAACTATGAGCAAGTCTTGACTGAAAACTTAAGAGGAGACAAACTGAATTGCCTCTAAATGATTTAAATATACCACCATGTCTGACAATGGTGGAATATAGGAACAAGTAATGAAAGCATTAAAAGATTTAAAATTTACTCTAACACCGACAAACTCAATCTCCTGGATACTAGAAAATTGAATCATTTCAGACGATAAAGCAGCATCAACAGCTATCAGAACGCCACCACCTATACGAGAAATCCGGTCACGTCTGAATATAGAAAAGTTTGTGGAAAAAACCGATGCATCAGCAATATCAGGTTTTAGCCACGTCTCTGTCAAAGCTAGAATGTTATGTTCAAAAGAAAGACTATCTACATAGAGATTAGAAAGTTTAGATTTCAGCCCTCTAACATTCTGGTAACCCAGGTTAAGGGACGAAGCTAGTTTTTTGACACACCAGCAGATGCTGATGTGGCAGGAATGGTATTAGTTATTGTTGTTGGCAAGCGAATCGGTTTCCGATTTTTCTTTTCACAGTATATTCCTTAACTAGTATATGTTTTGTTCAAAAATCTTCTCGACATATAGTGTCGAAGATATTGGCAGAAACACTAATTTTAAAGGACGAAATGTCCCGAGAGTAAGAAAATTTAAACTTCTCCACCGCAATATTCGAGACGGTAACTTTCTTCCGAATATAGGCTATTACATCATCAGATGTGACAACAGGGTCTAGCCTAGAAACAAATATATGTTTCTTTGGTGGTATGCCAACGAGAGCTCTTAAACGAAATCAATTGCTGTACATTACGAGTGGACGGTGCATGAGACCGGTCGGGGACGATAAGAGACGCTGGCGGGTCTACAGATGCAGAAACACCCCAAGGACTGGTCCTTTTACGTTTCGGAGACTCATTCATAAGCGATAAACTTCTGAACTGAGTCTCCACCGCAGTAAACTCCGCTTGGAGTTTATTAAAACCTGCCCTTAAAGTGTCAAAACTATCTCTAGTCCGCCTCATGAAAGAGCGCATCTCATTCTCGACCTCTCGGCAAGCATCACATCCATATTTTAAGCCACCACCTTTAGCAATAGACTCCTTGATTCTGCCTGTGTAACCTGCACACGTGAACCGCATTGTCACACAACCAACAAAGAATATAATCATGGGAGTCAACCGCATTAGTGGCAACTATGCAATTATTTTTTGAGCAGACAACCATTTTATCAAAAAGTTTAATTTAATTAAAAAAGGAAATACAAAAAATAAAAAATAAAAATTCTAAGGGTTAAAATTCTGTGTATAAGAATATACTGACCAGTTCTGACACAAGGGTTAATGTGCAGAGTAAGCCTTCACAACTAGAGAATAAAAAGAGATGAAAGCACAAAAAACAAAAACACGTATCACAGAGTCGCGGGTAGGCAAAAGACGAGAGCGCAAATCAATCAAGAATAGGAAAGAGCGCGTCAAATTGAACACATGCAACAACAATTTGTACGCAAGAGCGCGAGAGTTAGTTAAAACGGTAAAGACACAAACGCAAAAGAGATAAGCAAAACAACAACACCGCTAATGCAAGTATTGTTGTAAGTTTTGATTTTATTTAAATTTAAACAAAAGCGACAGCAAGAATTCGCGAAATGAAAATAAAATTCGGATGTTGAAATTAGTATTAATTAAACCGATAATGAATTTAAGAAATTTGTAAAAGTTTTTAATTGCGAGAAAAAAATAAAATTGATAAGCGCAAAAAAAACACGTCCGTCCTCTGCAACGAGTGAAAGTTATTTTTTTGTTCTACCATTACCTGCTTCATATGTTCAAGCTGTTCATATTCTGACATAAATTTTACATACTCCTTTTTATGTCAGGGCTCATTCGCCGCTCTAATATTGTCTGGACGTTGACGCGTACAATGCGAAGTACGTTCAAGTGGCCCATACGACACCAGGACATAGCCTGTTTCGCGCGAGCCCAAGCAGAGCGCTGTCCACCTCCCGCCCGACCGACCGTGGGCGCAGCCGCATATCGGACGGCACAATCGCGTGGACAAATACAAATAAAACGGACAAACTATTAAAAATATGATTAACTACAGCTAATTACGAGCTAAATGTGCTAAAATAGAAGTTTTCACAAGGGAAAGAGAGGCTTCTGATCTAATTACGGGATACAGAAGATTGTAATCAGAACATAGGACTCGAAAAGGTTCATGCAAAGAATAGTTAGAGATAGAGCAGAAATATGAGGATTAAAAGTTAATTTATGGTCCATAAGAACACCTAAATCATTGATAATATCTAACCGCTCTAAGGCAGTGTCGTTAAGATAATAAGTTGCTAAGTATGGAGTGCATCTATAAAAAGACATAACTTTACATTGAGAGCCGTTAAGGTTTAATAGGTTTGTTTCACACCAACTCTGAAGATCATTAAGATCCGATTGAAGTAGGCTAGAAGATGATATGTCTTTAAAACTGAGGTAAAGCTTGACATCATCCGCGTACATAAGCACCCGAGAATGTGACACTACCAATGGAAGATCATTTATAAAAAGAGTGAATAGCAATGGACCCAAATGACTACCCTGAGCTACTCCAGAGGTCACTTGGATGGTCTTAGAAAATGAAGACTTAAAGAGGACCTTTTGTGTACGCTTAGAAAGATATTGATGAATCCAATCTAGCAAAAGGCTGTGGATGCCAAGTGCGTTTAATTTATATAGAAGCAGAGTATGATTAACGGAGTCAAAGGCCTTGCTGAAGTCAGTATAAATGACGTCTTGAACCCTTTGATTGAGTGAGATGTAAATTCTAATAGGTTAGTAGTTGTCGATCTACGTTTTTTAAACCCATGTTGGGATGACGAAATGATTGAACTACAGAAATGCTGCAATTGAGATGTTATTATTTTCTCAAATGCTTTGGGTATGGCAGACAATTTAGAAATACCCCTATAATTGGAGGCTTCGGACTTCTTCCCCTTTTTATGAAGAGGAATAATATATGATTCCTTCCAGATAGGCGGGAAGGCGGAAGATGTGACGGACAATGTAAACAACTTAAGTATTGGCTTACATAGGGCGCGCAAAACCTTAATACGCAGCCTGGTATTCCATCAGGGCCAGGTGCATATATTGGTTTAACGGAACTGAGCACGCTAAGAACCGAACTTTCATCAAACACAGGGTCTAAAATGCAATTAGACGATTGCAAGTGATGAGGATAAGGAGGATCTGCTTGATAAATCGAAGAGCAATAAGTTGTTTTGAAAAAATCAGCAAACATGTCGGCAATTGCCTGATCATTGTCAGCTTTATTGTTTTCGAAAGACAAGTAAGACGGGTGCACCGATGTCTTACGTTTAACATTTACAAATATATAAAATTGCTTAGGATCGCGAGAAAACCTGAGTTTACATCGCTGAAGATAATCCTTATAGCACTGTGAATTCAGCACCATAAAATTTGATCGAGCAACTACATATAGGGAAAAATCCGATGCTTTACCGGATTTTTTAAATCTTTTATAACATCTCGATTTTACGTTCTTCAAGTTACATAACTCACGTGAGAACCAAGCAGGTCTATCAGACCATCCTAGAGTCACACGCGGGACACAAACATCAAAGAACGACTCAAGAGTTTTATAGAAGACAGAAATGGTCGAGTCCATATCCGTGCAAGTATACAGATATGTCCAATCATTAGTTAACAAAAGTTTTTTAAGTTTAGTAAAGTTTGTCTTTCGAAAACATCGGGTTGGAGGCATCGAGTTATTATGTCGAGACATAACACTAAAAGGAAGGTCAATGGTTATATCCAGAGTTGGATGAAAGTTGTCTTCGGGGATAACTAAGGGATCAGTCCTGGAAATATCGCAGTTGGAAGAATCCAACACAAATACCAGATCTAGTGATCTGTTACGACTATTCAGGACAGGATTTATTTGAGTTAGGGACAACTCAAGCAGACCATCTATAAAACAATGTGACAAGGAGGGCAACAGTAATAAAGAATCAAATGAGAGGGTCCAGGCAATCTCAGGTAAATTAAAATCTCCCAGAACAACGAACAAGTCTTTGTCAGAGAGATAAGAGGATATAAGTTGAATAGCTTCCAAATGGTGAGTGTATACTGCCAAGTCGGACTGTTGTGGAATATACGAACAAGTAATATAGGCAGAAAAAGAATTAAACGAAATTTTAACACAAACAAATTCAATCTCCTGATTGGAGGACTGGACAATTTGAGACGAGAACGCCGAGTCAACAGCGATCAAAACGCCACCACCATTACGGATAGTCCGATCATGTCTATATATTAAATATTTTGAGGGGAAAATTGAAGCATCAGCAATATCAGGCTTCAGCCAAGTCTCAGTAAAGGCAAGAATATGAAAGTCAAAGGCTATACTATCTACATAGAGTCTAGAGAGTTTAGTCTTTAGTCCCCGTACGTTCTGATAGGCCAGAGTTAGGGACGAAATTAGTTTTTTGACTCGCCAACAGGTGCAGACGAGCCGGAAGGAACGTTATTCACAGAGGCAGGTAGCAAACTAATCGGAGGCCGATTCTTCTTTTTTATTGTATACTCTATTACAACAAGGTGTTCGGGCCAAAAATCTTTATGACATATTTGGCCAAAAAAGATCTGGGGAGACACCTATTTTAAAGGACGAAATGTCCCGAGTATATGAGAAACGGAACTTTTCCACCGCAATGTTTGGTGCTTGAACTTTGCCCTGGATATAGGCTATGACTTCTTCAGAAGTAGTATTGGGATCAAGCCTCGAAATAAAAATTTGCTTTTTGGGTGGAACTACAACAAGGGAACTAGGAATACTAGGCACAGCTGTAGCGGCTACAGCAGACGCGGCAGCAGCTGAAGCAGCCAGCACTTTACTAGCTCCTCTTGTAACTACTTTATTGGCAATATTCCTGGAAACGGATGTTTGCCCGGACGGTTCGGAAACTACAACCGATATCGTGTTAGTAGGTGGGATACTGTCTCCAGGGGAAATGGGAAGAGACTCCACACCTGCCAAAGCCGGACTCCTAAACGACATCAGTTGCTGTACATTTGGTGACATAGGGTCAATGTCGAAAGCCGGAACTGGTAGAGACGAAAGTGCCGACGGACTGAGGGACGCGCCCTGAAACCTGGCCCTCTTGCGCGTCGGAGATTCAATCAAAAGTTTAGAACTTCTGAATTGAACCTCCATCGCCAAAAGCTCCTCTTGGAGCTTATGAACGCCAGCTGACAGGGTTTTAAACGCTTCCCCAGTCCGTTTCATAAAACTTCGCATCTCGAGCTCCAAACCACGACACGAATCACAGCCCCATTTAAGGCCGCCACCCTGTGCAATACTGTCCCGCACCTTGACTGTGTAACCAGCACATTTAAAGTGCATTACATTGTCACACAGCCAACAGTAAAGAAAGTCTTCACTGGTCTTGCTGGGATTATTGCAATTATATTTGCAACAGACAGACATTATTAAATAATTGATTTATACAAAAACAAATTATAAATCAATATGTAAATAAAAAGAAAACTGTATATGTATGTATGTAAAGAGAGACGTATACAAACCAAGGCAAAAGCTAACTGCAATATGCAAATTAGAAAGAGAAAACAAAAAGAGAGAATATTTGTACTTATCTGTATTAAAACACACAACAACAAAAACTTGTCAGAAGCGCGAAGTTAACGACCGCGAGCGCGATCAAAAGAGAAAACAAAAGAATAGAGAGCACCAACACCACACAAACAAAAGCAAACTATGAACTGTAAATTGAGAGCGCGGATGGGAGCAAAAGATAGAACGGAATCAAAAACTAAGCAGCGCAACAACAAAATTATATTTGCATTTGTTAAAGTTTTGATTATAAATTTATATAAATGTTTGTAAATTTAACGCAAACTTCGCGATGAGTATAGCGATTTATTAAGAATTAGTAAGGCAATGAATTAAAATTGAATATTATAAATTAGCTTCACGAAAGAATGAAAAACAAAAATTAAGCGAGAGCGCAAAAAAACGACTTCGATGAGTGACAATATGTATATGATGACATGAACATATTGTCACTCATCGAAGTCGGTCGTGTTTTTGACATGAATCTTCCTATGGATACTTGCCGAGTTTTTCCAAGAGATGAAGCCTCTTCAGCAAACGGAAGCTTTAAAATTAGTCGATTGTCCGCCGCCGTGTGTAGGTTATCAAGGAAGAATTTTTCACGATACATTTCCTCCGGACTCCTGTACCTTTTCATTGGCTCTAGTGTGTCTAGCTGCAAGAATCTTTCTAGAGATTCCTCTGGATTCGTCATACCTACCATACATGTGATTGCGGCTGACGTTGACATATTAATTTTGCCAGCAACAATCCAACCAAACTCTGAATTTTGTAATGTTGTCTGGTAATGTGACTTTCTGCGTTATTTGTTTTGTGGGTTGGTCACCTATTATGTGTGGCAATACAAATGCCTCAACTAGCATTGCGAACTTGTATCTTGACCTTACAACCAAGCTTACTATCGCCTTGCTTATCTGTGGTTGACCACCCACTCATGAGTCTCGTTAATTTTTAACGATAACTTCTTTACCAGTGTCTATGAGACGAGATTTACTTGTGAGCCGCTATCCAGGAGTGGTATATTTTCTGCCAACTCCATACCCCGAAGCTGCAGAAGCAGAGGTAGCAACTTAGTTGCCTGTTTCTAAATGCAACATTGTGTTATGTTTTGCCATACGGTCCGGCTTGAAGCAATTGACACACAATTTGTATCTCTGCACTCCAATTAAGCAGCTCTGCTGCGGATTTGCTTTTGAACTTTGGAAGAGTTTATGTTTTGTGTTTACGCAAAAAGCTCACAAGGTACTGTTTGTCCCAGATGCCTTGGGTTTAGTTTTTCAATGATACATCAAATACCACCCTTAACTTGGTAACCACCAAGGACTTTCTGGCTTTAGTATACAGTGATGCGCGGTATAAAGTAATGGTTCTTGGGAATTTGCTCTACCATTACCTGCTTTCAGATGACGTTTTGCATGATGGTGGTGGTACTTTCTGGTTTTAGAACACAGTGATGCGGAGTAAATTAATGGTTCTAGGGAATTTACTCTAACATTACCTGCTTCATATGTTCAAGCTGTTCATCCTTCCAATCCTCCACTGTATTAGTTGCAACCTTCTTCATTTTTCTGAAATAGTCCGTTACAAAGTAGTCAGATTCCGTTGGGACGCTGTTTAGTTTGTCCATTAGTTTTTGATGACTTTTCTCAAAGTTCATCCACACATCGTACCACAGGAGCTCTTCGACTCGTTCTTTAAATTAGTCAAGTGTAGCACAAGTAAGAATAACATAACAATATAGAAGTCGCCTTTTTTTTAAGTGTTTAACAATAGTTAATTTTATTTCCAATATTCCTATTCTTTTTAGTGTTTAACAATAGTTAATTTTATTTGCAATATTCCTATTCTTTTTAGACTCGTATATATATGATGATCATGATCATTTTCCAATAAATAGTTTTGTGCCAATAAATAGTTTTAGTCGCAAAGTTGTCTACGCAATGATTGCCAAGTTAATCATTTGCGATGTTTTAGTCGGGACCCCAGATTGATTGATGTGGAATGCTCATAAATCTGTGCCCTCGGTAAGGCGTATACTATGTCGCAAGCGCGCAAAGAAAGTAGTCGCCAAGTTGACCAGTTCCCTTGTTGTTGAGAGATTGGTCGCCTGAGTTGACTAAATATTAATGTATTTCTTTTTAGTAAAAATAGAGAGCCCACCAGTTCTTGTTCGACATAATAGATAACCATAGCAGCTTAATCAACTAGTACTTTATTGTTAACTTCTGACCATATCGTATTGGTCTAATGTCCCTAAAAGATATTTATGTGTTGGGTTATTTCTTTTTTATATTTTTATACCGTTCATTTCGCGGCAACATTTTTCGACTAAATACTGAATGTGGACTATGTGCTTTTATGGTTTAGACTGCTCTACCAAGTTGTTGTAAGTAGTTACATTTACAGTTAAATATTGATACTCGAATTCTGAGGGTTAAATCCATGATTCCTGTATTGAATACAAGATATCCATTAGATGCCTTTATGGAATTAATTTCAATGCTTTGATTATGCGTCGAGTGTACCATTGATGAGAGTAGAAATAGTAATGTTGGTATATCTGAAATTAATTAGTAAAGTTTTCTTTATCTTTTTTAATTTCGAATTGTAGTGTGTTGTTTGCCTACCTGGGTTTGTTTCAATATAATCTTTGTCGTCAACTTGTGTAATTTCTTCTGTTTTCGATCTAATTAAAGGGGCTTGTTTATACTGTGTATTTGTTTTACTTTGTTAGCTTGAGTATTATAAAGAGGTGTACCTGCGTAAATTAAGAATCCGCTGGTGTTCTGTTTGTCGTTATATGTTTAGTTTTATGGTTATATGTGTAAAGGAAATTTTTAAATTTAGTTTCTTTGTCCTCTATACTAGATTCTGCATGTCCGTCTGTCCGTTCGAGCGTATTCGTTTTACTCAGTCCTCTTAAAAGCTATCGGGAATTAAAAATTTTTTTTTTGCCGTTATTACCAGAAAATCTTGTGGATCGGACCACTCTATCATATATAAAATTCGGCATAGCCGAAGTTAGCTTTCTTTGATATTCTTTTTGAATTTTGATTTGTAGTGTGTTGTTTGTTTACCTCGGTTTATTTCAATATAATGTTTGAAGTTTTCTTAAAGGGTGTTGTCGTTTTCGATCCGAAAAAAATGCTTGTTTATACGTTGCGTTTATTTCAAAATCGTTCCTAATTTCAGTTATCTGTTTTGATTTCTAACGATTTACATAAATCTTTAAACATTTTGTGATTGCCCTTTCTGTTTCCAGCTAGAGGTCTGTATGAATGCACTTCCAATATCATAGTACTGTACAATATCATAGTATTGTACAAACTACATAAGATGGGTGT
>NW_027172770.1:0-350 GCF_018151085.1 Drosophila tropicalis | reverse complement strand
GATAATTATTGATAAAATCAATAATTACAAAATAAAAAAAGAGACAGCTAGAGTGCACAGCACAACAGAAAGTGCAAGAACAGCTGTGTCGGTTTGAGAGGCGGTCTGACAAAAGTGATTACGCGGGAGAAGCTACACGCTATGTAAAGCAGAGAGAATAACAAAGTTTCACTAGCACTTGGTATGGTATGATGGGGCGATGAGGAGCAACTGCAGAAGTCGACGAAAGAAAAAATACAAAAATATGTAAATGCACCAAACACTAATCACGAAAAGAAAAACTGTTTAAACTGGTACCTGCGAATTATGGAAATAAAACAAGGAAGTCAAGAACAACACCAGCGAAAGCG
>NW_027172769.1:0-1203 GCF_018151085.1 Drosophila tropicalis | reverse complement strand
TGGGAATTTAAAGAGATGGCTGAAAGACAGACTGGCCAAAAATTGAAGCCACGAAGAAGTGAAAAACGGCCACGGTGGTTGGGGTGCCTTAAACATCATGAAATTGCAGCGCCCGGCTGATTTGTCCACATATCCCTCAACAGAATGCAGTGAATGACTGGTTGAAACCGGACGATACTGGCTTGATGTTTGCTTGTACATCGGGGACAGTGTGCGAGTTTTTGCAGGAGGCAATGGCGCGTAATACATTCCGGAAATCACCAACAGCAGCTTTAGTTAGGTGGTGACACCTTCGGACTCAGGGGGGGAAGCAAACCCATCGCATACAGCAAAGGAGAAACGGATGCAATGTTCAAGGATCGAACGACGTGGTTTCGATTGCGTTTAATCCCCTGTCCGAAAGGACAAACAGCAACAGGTTTGGAAATGCGTTCGGATCTAGAAAACTATTGATCTGGAAAATGAGTGAAGCACCAGCGCTGGAAGACTTCGATAATGGGGAGTTTGAGCGCAGATGATGAAGCCGGGCTTGCTGGAAGAACAAGAACCAGAACAAGAGAAACCGCAGGAAGGGACAGATCGGTCCTGGATCGGGACGTTTGATCTGGCAACCGGAGTACTAGTGACGTCCCAAGAAAATATACAACTCCGTGTAAACAAAGCTACATGTGGAAGAACCTGTGATCATTAGGACAGACATTTGATGATGCAAGGCAAGTTACTTTTGGCATTCTGAAATAATCAACATAGATAAGAAACATATTCTGTTGGCAAACAAAGACATTAGACACTGGGGGACGCACCTTAAAAGACAAAGCGATTGGTTCAAAGTGGGTATATACTATCAAACCGAGCGGCGATAGAAGTGAGTTATATAAGTCCCCGTTGGTGGCCAAGAAAAGCTCACAGATATACGGCGTCGATTATACGGCAGCGAAGGATTTTAAGTTGCACTACCGATCGTGTGGAGATGCTCTTACGGGATACGCTGACGCAGGTGATTGGGATGGTGATGGGAGCAACCGCAAAATCGCACACAGGGTACGGGCTTTTCTTGGCAGGTATTCCTACATCCTGGAAGTCAGAAAAACAACGCAGTGCGGCGTTGAGCAGCACAGAGGCCGAATACATGTATTATGTCTTCAGCGCGCAAAAGATTATTTCCTTTGAGGCGATTGTTGATCGAGATTGGATGAGACGCTG
>NW_027172768.1:0-4793 GCF_018151085.1 Drosophila tropicalis | reverse complement strand
TAACATGCAAAAATCACAGCAAACAGGAAGCCGAGCGAAGCCAGATTATCGTCGAGATCCATCGACTCGCTCTAAACAATCGGAACCAGGGTAAAAATCTCAGACTGTATGATGTGCCAATGCTGAGCTCCAAAAAATAAATAATATGTCCCAAGAGGAAGAAAGTGACCCTTTTCTTACAAAGAGACAGAAAAGACGATGTCTCTCATGCAGAGTCCGTAATTTTTTAGCGGTGTCCCTTTTCGCTCCCAGACATTACCCGCACTGTAGCAGTGCATAAACATTAGGCTTGATAGGACACAGGAACTTCAAAAATTATAAAACAAAATGCACATATCTTACACACTATATGCCTGCGGGACAGGCTTTTTCGGGTCAATTCGGTCCACGGCTATACCGGATATTCGACACAAAATGTCCGATTTGAATATTTAAACAGAAAAACTTATTTTTTTGTACGTAACACCCTTAAACCATTTGATGGAAAAATTGGCATTGATTTTTTAAAGAAGATTAATGCAAAAATCGATCTATCAAAAAGTTATAAGAACACGATCATGGGTCGGAACCAATAGCGTTCACAGACTTAAAGGGGTCAATTTATTCAGACGACACAGATGTGACCATCGCAGTAAAAACTAAATCAGAAAACAACCATCGACAGGTATCCGATCCCCACTATTTCGACAATACTGTCCAACATGGGTGAGGCTCAATACTTCACAACAGTAGATTTAAATCTGGTTTCCACCAAATGGAACTTTGGCGGAAAGACAGGGAGAAAGCCAGCATTTTCCGTGAATAAACGGCAAAGCTCTGTAGACTACCTTTGGTCTGAAAATGCCTTCCAAGTATATTATTTCAAAGGGCTATAGATGACGTACTAAGGACCAGATAGGGAAAACTGCAACGTCTATGTTGATGATGTAATTATTTTTTTCCAAAACAAAAAGAAGACCATGCCTCGTGACATTAAGTGGGTAAGCTAAACAGCCCTACGAGATGCCGGTAAGGAGGGTTTCCCAAGAAAATCCAAGTTCTTCAAAAGAGTGTGGAGTGATTTTTGGATTCACAGTGCACTAGAGGGGAATACACAACACTTCGCCGCAGCACAGGCCATCAAGGATCTTCCACCCTCCAAAACGCCAGATCAGCCTGCACTGGCTTGGGGTAGACAGCTATTACAGGTGGTGCTTTATAAAAGGTTTCCGCCTCAAATGCAAAGACCCCTAACGGAGACCTTGAAGGGTGAGTACGGCAAAAATTAGCGCAAATCACTCAGCCACGAAAAGCGAGTATAGAACTAACAACAGAACAACTTAAAGCGCTTAACAAGCTAAAACAGGTTCTAGCTTCTGAAGATGGATACTAGCGTATTCAAACTTCAATTACTGTCAGTACTGTCAAGGCGGGCGACCTATCAGCTACAATGATACCGCGCAGATACTCGTGACAACGAGGTTAATCTTTGCCACTAACGAACGCGAGCTCGCCATCGTATGGGCCTTTAAAACTTAAGGAACTATCTTTATGGGGTTAAAGTTGAACATATTACCCGACCACCAACTCCTAAATATTCGCGGTTTCAGATAAAAAACTAAACGCAAAAATAAAACGCTGGAAAGCGTTTATTGATGAACAGTCAAGTGAATATAATCTACAAGCCAGGTAAAGAAAATCTATTTGCGGATGCTCTCTCTCTCGGCAATGTGAAATGCTTCGGAGAGATATAGCCGACGTGGCTACGGTACATATGAACAATCACTGACGTACACGATAGACACGACTGATAAGCCTATTAACTGACGAGGAATCAGAGCAATAATTGAGAAGGTCCGCTCCCCGGGGTCAGAACATTCATATTTTTGTGCCAGAGGGCCGGGGCTAATCCTCTTGACCGCGTGTATGCCCCCTTGCACCCTTTTTTGGTAACTCTTTTCCTCTACCTAGTTTGCCATCAATGTGGAAGAACGTTTTATCTAAAAGGCTTATGCTTGCGAAAAAGAGAATGGAAAATGCTAAATTCCTTGCAAGTGGAAAATGCAACTACAAAGATATTGATCATAGTCATCACTCATTTCACTTTGATGTAGTTCCTAAGAAGGGAGTTATGGCAAGACAGGAAGTCACCTGATCTTGACTCAAATCAGCTGTAGAAAGTTATGCTTCAGAATTATTGCAGACATGGTTCAAAACCCTCTCAACAACAGCTTAATTTGAAAGCAATGAAGATATATGATATGGAGCTATATATGAGTCATCCGATCTTGATCAAATTTGGCACAGTAGTTTATGCGCGTAGTAAACTCTCTAATATTAAGTTTCACGATAATAGCACAGAAATTAACAAAAGTTATTGAGAAAAGTCACTGTTCGTGACTTTGGGGTTTGCATGGGAGCTATATGATATAGTGGTCCGATCCGGCTGAATCCAAAGATATACAACCCCTGCATATATACAAGCCTACGTCCAATTTCAGCTCTGTAGCCTTACGGCTCCAGAGGAGTTTGCGCAATCCAGAAAGACGGGACGGACGGACGGACGAACATGGCTATTTGAACTCGTCTCGTCGTGCTGATCAAGAATATATATACTTCGTATGGTCGGAGATGCTTCGTTCTATGCGTTGCACATTATTCGTAAAATAAATATGGCCTGCAAGTGGCATAAAACCAGGCATATTGTCATGTTCGAATGCACGATAGGGATACTATTTTACAAACATTGCAAGCGCCGAAAAACGGACGGCACCATTATGAGCTACCGATTCTCGCCTTTATCCAGCATAAAAGTTGATACAGGCATTCCCAACCACCACTTTCAGGTATTGTAAAAAGTCGTTAACATAGTGAACTGATGTGCCAAATACCGAACAACGTGGGAGATCGCAACTGCGGCAGGTGAGCCTTCCAACTTCGCGCTGCACAAGAGAATGTCAAACAAATTCTCCAGGACTATTTTTCCCAAAATGAGCAAACTTGCCGCAGAAATTGGTGATTAACTGCAAGATATGTACAATGGGAAAAATACAAGAGACATCCAACCAAATGTACAATGGGAAAACACCGGTACTCATCGCACACTCGTGGAAGCTACTGCATGTGGATAAGCTTATTCCACTGATAGGAAATTTTTTTTAACTTGTGTTGATAAGTTCTCTCTAAATTTGCTGTCGTCTTTGCTATCGCATCACAAGACCCATAGTCGACATAAAAGCAACTATCTTGCAGTTAATGTAAAACTCCTATTTCCAAGAACAAAACCATCTACTGTGACAACGAGAAGTCGTTAAACTCGGAAACCATTCGATCAATTCCGAAAATAACTTTGGGACATAGAGGTTACCAATGCCCTATCACTTCACAGCACCTCAAATGGTCAGGTGGAAGGGTTTAACAGTACCCTTGTGTAAATAGGTCGCTGCTTTAAACAGATAAGCAGCTGATCGTGGACTCAATCAAAATATAATTAATTCTAATTATTCATACCTTACAAGAAGCAACAACAAAAAATATAACAGATCGATGTCCCACTCGTTAACCGGGAAAACCAGTGGACATTATCCACGCGATTCCCGACGCAACTGCAAGTCAGCAGAAAATGCCAAAGACAAATTCCTGTCGGCAACAAAATAAAAAGCCGAGACGGAGGTTAACAAAGACAGAGTCCATTAAAACCTATCAAGTAGATGAAAAGTATGGCCTGAAGTCCAATGTAAAAGACTTGAAACAAGCTATATCACCGCTGTGCCTTAGAAGTTGCCATTGAAGCAGGCCTTGAAAGCAATAACAAAGTTCCTTATAAAGGGGAGGCAGGTCCATAAGGACAATGGAGTAAAAAATAACCTTGCCTTAAAACTCTTAAGTTCATTTGGACAACCGTCACAAGCTGTCCATTATTTTATATTTTTTATCCTTACTTTTGCACTTTAGGGCTAAGCATTTTCATTTATATCGGCTCTAGCGTTTCATCGCCTTAACGACAGGTACTTCACGACTTAAAATTTTGAACATAATTGGCCAACATTACATACACACATTGCGGACGGTGACGTGACTATTTAGGGACGAATATTGGTACTTCGGACACAACATGAACATAACACTATACGAAACTTACGTGTACGAAACAAGAAAAACACTTTGACTTATTCGACAATCCCCAACATACGAAAAATTATTGACACTGACCAAGGACACACATACAAGAATAGTGGACACGGTAAGGCGGTGCATTACCGATAAGGGGGTCGCAGCATGTAACATGCCCGGAAGCAAGTGGAAGGTAATAGCTGGCAATCATGGACTTTGACAGACTGGGAAAAAATTAGTTCGGGCTATATATTGCCAATCGAATCCAGAAAAATAAGTGGGTGGTAGAAATTAACTTCAAAATCCATTACTTCATAAAAAGTAACAGCAAGTTGAATCTGAACATTTTACTTCTTGAATCCATTTCAGCAAAACAGAATACAATTACACAAATCTGGGAGTGGTTTAGTTTTACCCACTAATATTGGCTAAAGCAACTAATCATCCTCCCGATCCTTGGTCACCGAACATCACAGAATTTTGACTTCTAATAAATGGGTTAGTGAACAAACATTTAGGGTCTCCACATTCGTTTTCCAAATCAAAATCCTTGCCATTTTTAATTAAGTTAATGTCCCAAACCAAAGTTGTCCTGTAAAAAAAAAATTAATCTTTCCTTTTTCAACATAATAAAACAGTACCCGATTTAGATAATAAAGCGTTGTAGCCGACTGCGGAACAAAATATTTTATGGTCACCAA
>NW_027172767.1:0-356 GCF_018151085.1 Drosophila tropicalis | reverse complement strand
AAATAAAATATTTTGTCCATTCCGATATATTAGATATTGATGTCGACAGACTTCCGCTGTGCGTGCGCAACTGTGGTCCATACCTCTTCGTTTAAATAATATTTATAAATGTCCTGTTTTGCCGATCGGAGTACTTATGGGTCACAATAAGCCATTTAACTCCGAATAATTTTTTGTCCAAATTCACACTTGAGTTGTCCGAGATTAGGAAAAATTGCTTAAGCATTGTGCCGATGCTCCTGCAAGAACATTTGTTACTGTTACTCATAACTCCAGTCACCGTTGTGTCAAATGTTACGAAAAAGGATTGACTCTGTTTTGACGTTTAGCACTAAAAGTGCTGAATTAATCTCAGA
>NW_027172766.1:0-568 GCF_018151085.1 Drosophila tropicalis | reverse complement strand
CAACGAAATTCAAATTCTATTAATTTTGTTATATTCATTTCTACTACATAACTCGATTTTCCATTCGCTTTAATCCCTTCTTTTCGCTGTCGAACGCCAGACAATCGGCTACCGAAGTCATGAATTGCTAAATAACTTCGACCTTTGCCTAGCCGAAGTTTGTGGCACAAATGTATACATACGTACATGTACCCCTCTTCAAATCCCTGACACATGCTTGTCCCCTGGGCACAAAGCGGCGACACTCCTCCAGGCGACATTTAACATTGCATGTCCTAGCTTTCAAGACTGGCTGGCGACAGTTGGGCCGCCCACAGTCGCCAAGACAAATGTCGAAATGTCTTGCCGAACGCCGGGACAAACAACATTGTGTCGCCGCTTTGTCGCTTTTGTCCCAGGACAATTGTCGCCGACCATCAGTCGCCGGTACCACCTTTTCTCGCCCCCCTGGAAAGCCGTGCCGGCGACTGAGAGACAATATCGCTGGGGCTGTCGTGTAGGGGACCACAGGGACAATAGATAGATTGTCGTAGGGACTAAAAGATAGAGGACAATAGTTTGTCATAGG